>NC_057938.1:7154853-7189853 GCF_018555375.3 Anguilla rostrata
TGTGCTTTAAACTGTGTTTGTGCTATTTGCGTTTCCTTTTATTTTCTCTTTTTAGTTATATGTGTTTTTTGTCGATGAAGTTGTTCTGTAACTGCTGATACAGCCTATATTTTTTGGCTGCCTGAATGGACGGCCATTTTGGACGGTTGTTTACATCCCCTCTACAATACTACTCTTATGAGTGTGGAAGGAGAACGTCTGCCAAATGAAATAAAAATATCTTTCGAAACGAAGAAGCTGAAGAATTCATGTTTGAAGCTCAGCAAACCTGGAGTATATATGTGCAGTTTTATGGCCTTTTTCCGTCGAAGTGAAACTGTTTTAAAAACCGGTGCAACTTCTCCAGCTCTGTGAATAATTTTTCCTACCCATAAACAGCACCATGAACTACAATCAGCTCCCAGCAGCTGGCGGTGCCTGAGCTGGAGCGGGCTCCATTTTATTTCCAATGTTCTTTTTAAAGCCCGGCTCTCTGCTTTGAATGCAAATCCGGAGGTACACAATGACCACCAAAAAAAAAAAAAAAAAAAACCGGGATGAATTTTTTTGTGATTCACTGCGCGGTGCTGGAGTGCTGTTCAAAGAACCCCTTCCTCCAGACACGTGGTGCTGCTGTCCTCCCGGGGATACGCTTACACGGCTAAAACAATCCGTGCTCAACAGAAATGGCAGCGATCTGCCTGTGTTTCTCAGAGAACCTGGGTCCAGGTGGGCTCTTCGGGTCTGTAAATAGACCGATTCTGCACGTGGGGAGACTGGTTGGGGGGGGGGGGGAGGGGGGAAGGTGGGGGAGGTAGTCAGCGGGGGGAAATTAGGATAAGCAAGTAGGCCTTCTGCCGTGAAAAAGGAGTAAATGTGCCGGAGGAGGAGGAGGAGGAGGAGGGCGTAGTGGACTTGGATCGCTTCCCGGCGCGGACATGAGTGACATCGCAGGTAGCTTTTAGCACAGCGGGGTGAGGCGGCGGATCTTTTGCAGGGGTCAGCGCTCGGCACGGTCGCTTGGCAGGGGGAAACGCGCCGGAGCTACGCGTCCGGGAGCCGGAGGAGCCCTCCGAACGCGCAGGCACGGTTCGGTCGGAGGTGGAGAAAAAAGACCCCCCCCCCCGAGTTTCGGCTGAGCCTCGGCGCCACGCGTGACTTTGGCGCGCGCTTCTGACCGAGGACTAATTCCGCCTCTCTCCCGAGCGTCTTACTCGTTCGCTTGATTCGCATCGTTTTGAAAAAAAAAAAACCTGGTTTGTACGTAGATTGCCCAATTTAGCACAGATCCAACATTTATCAAATTTTGGGGCGAGTGTATCATTGATAAAATATCCTATCCATCACATTTAAAACGCACCCCTATATGACACTCACGGGCTTCTGCCCTTCCCTCCACCAATAACAACGCTGAACTGCAAACAAGAACTGTGGCCCATTATCTGCCGCGCGTCGAAAAGCGACACAAATGCAGAAATTGACCTTGGAGAGTAAACGGGCGAGTGACCCCCGCCTCGCACTGCCAGCTGCTGAAACGCTGCGTGTTTGATTGAACCGCTCCTCCTCCTCCCCTCCCCTGTACTCCGCACATTAAAAAGACGCGCGCTCCCTTTTCTCCTCTCCTTCCTCCTCTTCTTGTTTGCCAGATTGCCTTTGCCAGTGTTAGTTATGCACAGTTAACTCCTACTGGTATTTTATAAATGACTGTCATTTTTATAATTTTTTTTTTTTTGCTTTTGCATAATCAGCATTATATTCATCTGTTTTCTCTGCGCACACCTTTGGCTCCTGGGTATTGCGCGGAGTTGGGGGGGTGGGGGGGCAGAAGAGGGGCGATGGGGGGGGTGGTGGATCCTGGTGTCGCGCTTTGGGCTGATTTCAGAAAGCAGGGGGGACAGAGGCCGGTGCGGTCACGTCCGTGCCCCCTAAGCCAGCACTCCTTCCCTGCTGTGAGCTGCCCCAGACCCCTGGCACTGTGGAGGGAGAAGCTCTCCCGCCCGCCTATTGTCCTGAGCGCGTGCGCACGCGAGCACATGCGTGTGTCGGCAATAAGATCGCCTGTATGCTTATCCCTAACCCCCCCGCCCCCCCACCCCACCCCACCCCCTGCACTTTCTTTAGTAATTGTGCGCGTGCTGTGGACGGCGGCCGAGGAATGTTTATGGCAGAGGGACTGAAATAGAGCCACCAGCCGAGCTGAGATGGAGTTCGCTGCCACACGCACGCACAGGGCCCGCGGGGTGTATATATAGACGCGAGGAGAAGAAACCGCCCGTCCCTCTGCGTCACCGAGCCCAGCGGAATCGGCGGCGTACCGAACGAAGCCCACCTTGATGTTTTCCTTAAGACGTCCGCGTGTATTAATAGCTTGCTGGAGAGAAAATTCAATTCGGGCGGTAATGGCGGCAAGCGATGAGGACGTAGCGCGTAGCCTCTTTTTTAATGTGGGACGCGAATTCATTATCGGGAATTAGAAGGTTACAGAGAAAGGGGGGGGGGGAGAAAAAATCTGATTAATTAGCCAGTGTATGTTTCTTTAAAAGTGTTTGGCTTTTGTTGGGGAGGTGGGGGAGGGTGAGGGGGGGGGTGCTGTAAAAGGATAGGTCTCTGAAATAAAAATGTGCGCAGCCTCTGTTGCCACGGAACTGAAGAGCAATTTAATCTCCCCTGTTTGTTACAGTGCTGCTTTAATTTATTGGCGGCTCCATTCTGTATTTTTAATGAAAATGTCAGCTGACAACGTGCTCAGCAGTTACTGCCCCGCAAATTCATAAACCCCCACTCCCCTTCATTTCCCAGTCACCGGCGTTTCGATCATCATTTCGGCACAACCCTGTAAGAAATTTTTTTAAAAAAAAGGCCGATAAGAGATTGCATTGATAATTTGATATTCGGAGAACAGGAGCGGAGATAAGAATGGGTTAAGAGCGTCGAGGATAGTTTAACCTTGATAAAACAGTTGTTTCAATGAGGTTGATTTTTTCCCATCTATCTTCATCCATCATTGTGCTGCTGAAGTATGCAAATGAGAGGAACAGATAGGAGTACAGTGCAGTTAAATGGGGCGTTTCAAATGTTCGGTGTACCACGCTGACAGGGTGATACTACTTACTGTCCAAATTTAGTGCACCTTCCGTGATTGCCCCCCCCCACCACCCCCACCCACCCCCCACAAATCCATGACATACAGCATAGTCGAAAGATGGTGACTCATAAAATATTAATATCATGTAGAATTTCTTTTTTTTTTTTTTTTTACATTGGCACATTCCTCTTCATTTTTAACCGTGTCAGCACAAATAGGGCCTGTTATCTCTGTGCACTTGTGTTCATTTTAATGCTGCTTTTATGATACTGTTTCCTGCTCCTTTTCCCGAATGGTTAAAGATCACCTCTTTGGTTTTTTTCTGTTTCAATAACCCTGTGCGATCAACCGTGCACAGGAGGCTTAATGAGTCTCATTGAAAAAGGACACAATAAAATAAATGCGAAGACACTAAAGGAGGAAATTTGCAATTACAAAGTATAATTTCTGTTGATATTGCAGGTCCCATTATTGTAATTTTTGAGTGTGTTCACCGTCTGTCTTGCTTTTGATTATGGAACGGTGTTTTGTTTTGTTTTGTTCCTTTGTTTTGTATGTGATTTATGTGAATATAGCTCTCGGTCACATGTAGTACTTTAAAATTTTACTGTGCAGAGCCTTCCGCCATTTTATTAATATTGCCCCAAATGTTTAGCTGTTTATTGAGCTAACTGGCAGTATAGAATGTGTGTTTATTGGGGTTTTTATTGTGGGGGCATTTAAGTTTTTATGGGTAAATGAAGTCCAGAGCGTTTAGATTTCTGCGTGCTTTAGAAGATGCTGGTGTTTGGCTGCGGGAGAGGTTGTTAAAACGTCGCCACGATTATGTATTTTGGTTTTATTTGATGTATTTCTTAGGTTTGCCTTTAATGTTTACAACGGACACGTATATAGACCTAATTAAAAGACAAGTTAGTATGGTGCAACTGAGAACAACAACTCTTATTAGACTGGACTCACTGGAAGACTATTTTGGTTCTTTCTGCAAATAAATATTATATTATATTATATTATATTATATTATATTATATTATATTATATTATATTATATTATATTATATTATATGCCATACCTGGACTAGTAAGGTCATTAAGAACATTTTGAAAATTGGCATTCTTACATTGTTTTGCCTAGGACAGGGCTTGGTGGTTTTTGTATTTTACATAACTGCCATTTTCTGCTCCACTTTAAATCAAATTTGAACCTTGCTCAATATTAGAGCAATTTTATCCGCTTGTACTAAGACAAAACAACTTGCAGTATTTTGTGGTAACAGACTCTTCTTCTCTTGTTTTACTGGATAGACACTGTACAGATAAAGCTGTCACTCAGTGCCTCCCCTGTCAGATGCCTTCTGAGTACGGGCTTTGGTTAGCTCTGAAAATGATTGATGGCTCTTGCACCCTATTGGGTGCCAGGGCCCATCAGTTTCTGTCTGGAACCTGTTACAAGCCAGAGAAACAGGCCATGTATTGTAGTCCTAACCAGTTTCCTCCACTGAAGACTACAAAAATGAATGAAATTGTGTTTTCTTCCCCCCCCTGCTTTGGTGCAGACCTGAACAGATATCTACCAGACATTGTCATTTGGCATAAAATGCGATTAATTGCTTTGTAGTCTCGCTTGAGGTATGTCAGTTGTAGCGGTCAATACGTAAGGGTGAAATGAAGTGTGGAAGGATGTTTTTGAATACCACTGAGTTTTGAAGTGGACAGAAGTGGACCCACCAGGAAAGCAGTGCGTTAATTTAAAGAGTCGTAAGCGTACCTTCGGTAATTATATAGTTATAGCAGGCTCAGTTCGGGTGCGTGTCTAGATTTAGCTGTCGGAAGTAAACACGTCTTAATGGACAAAATTAATTTGCACATTGCATCTGTCTCCTTCTGTCAAGCCTGTGTGTGTTTTGCTTTGCTTTCGCTCAGTAACAAAGCTGTGGGCAGGTAGCTGTCTGCTTGATGGATTAATTGAGGGGAAAATTTGAGTCGATTCCTCGGGATTCGCCGCTGCGTCTTTGGCCGAACGACAGGGGCGGGGTGTGTCACCTTGGCGACGCCTCGGTGAAACCGCTCCGTTGAGTGGCCCTGGAAGCACTCAACGCGCCCTTCTCCGATTGGCTGATTTGAGGTCCCTGCTGGCTTATCGCCAACCCTGAGACCCACATCGCAGGTCGGACGCAGAAATTTTCCAGAAAAGGCCAGAAAAACAGTAGTAATTTATGATAGTCGATTAAGGGCCTGCTCTCCTTGCTGTCTTAGCTGCCCTGAGCTCCATGTCTGGCAGTGGAGTTTCTTCATTTTTGAAGTGTCCTCATTGAATCACCCGCCTCTCCCTGGCTTGTATTCAGTCAACACTTTTTGTATGAAAGGTGCTATATAAATAAAGTAAATTAACATTTGTCTGTACTTTTGGCTCAGAATTAAGCGAGTTTTTTTTCTTCGGAGATGCAGTTTGGCAGGTTAATTTAGGTGATCAGTGAAACGTTGTGAAGCTGAAAACCGACACAGACATCCAGCCTGCTTGTGGGTTAGGAAACATGTTGATTGAATCTTGGCCTTTGACTTTGGTTATTGTGGCCCAGTGCATTCTGGGTCAGCGCTGGTTACCAGATCCTGTCAGCGTGTTCCAGTGAGTCACACCCAGGGAGCATTTTTTGGGGGGAGGGGTGTTGGAGGTCCTCGCACCACCACGCTGCGGAGGGCTCCCTGAAACCCTGCCAGGGCGGGATTATTGACAGCGTTTGGGAATTATTTTCGATGTTTGTCCTGGCGGCGGACGCGCCGGTGTCAGAGCGTCGCTCGGCAGCGGGGGCGGCAGGTGTCACCCTGTCAGGGCGGACGCCGTCTCTGACGAGCCCAGAGGGAAAGATGGCCGCCCCCACCGCGGCCTCGATGGCGCTGGAGGGAGACCGGCTCATTTGAGACCGCTCGCGTCTGAGGCTCATTTGGAGCCCAGGCTCGGGACGGAGGTGGGCCTCGCTGTCCGAAGCCATTAAGGCCTCTCCCCTCCGCTCTGCCTCCTCTCCTCCTCCATTCTGGTGATTTCCTGCCAAATCTTTTTGTATACATCCCCCATTTTTTTTTTTGTAGCCCGAAAAGTCCTCTCCAAACTGAAAAAAACTTTTCCTGACACATGAGTATATATACCACAATAGCTGAGAATGTGAAGGGGGAGGGGGAGGGGGTGGGGCAGGGGACCTTTTAGGCTTTTTGTGGAAATAAAAACGAGCGTATTACGGTGGATGTAGATTGTTCTGGTTGTTTTTTTTCCCCCCCACATGTTCCCATTGCATCCTGCTTTTTTTCCGGCGGTGGGGATTATAAAGGCGCCCGGCGGAAGCCTGGCTCCTCATTTAGGAGGCAATTTCTCGCAGTTCCCCGCTGTTCTACCTGCCAGCGTGTGACATTTCTCCCGAGAGCGGTGACGTGTAATAGCGGGAGCGAAATTACTAATGCGAGCCCCTCCGCTCCTGCGCTCCTGCGCTCCTCCTCTCCGTCCCGCGCCGCGCTCCCCGACCCCCGCTTCTCTCCCCTTCCTCCTGTATATTTTAAGGAGATTTTTTTAACGGTGCCACTGGCAGGCCAGACAAAGGTCCCCCCCATCTTTAACGTCCTTCAGACTGCGTATTAAGGGCGCCCTTTGTGGCGTGTGGAGTGATTTTCCCCGGCACATGTAGCCTATCAGAGCCTGCTCCTGAGGTGGCAGCGAATACATTAATATTTAATGGCGAAGGTGTATCTAAAATGCCGGAGGAGCATATGTGGCGGATGTTGTTTATAATATAAATGAAGGGGTGGGCTGAGAGACCGCGGCTACACCTCAGCATCCTGTCTTCCGCGTGACTCTCCTTTTTCACCCTCTGTTGCTCCCTTTCTTCTTCTTTTCTTCGTTTCACATATTTGATGATATTCCTCTTTTTCCTCTTCGTTTCCTCTCGTGTTTGTTTTGTGTCCTCGCTCTCCTTCGTGTCATTTTCTGTTCTCGCTCTTCTCATTCTCCTCCTTCCTGTCCCTCTATCGTTTATTAACCGTGCCTCTCCCCCCCCCCCCCCCCCAGAAGAAGCGCTGTGTGCGCATGCAGGGGTGGCGATGTGGCGTTTTTGGCGATTGTCTGGCGGGCGGGAGGGCCGTCCCTGGATGGCCCTGTCCACTCGCGGCTGGCTGTCAGTGCTGACAGTCCTCATGTTTGTTTCATCCGGCGTCGGGTCTGCCCATCCCCCCCCCGCGCCCCCCCTCCCCCCCGTCTCCCCCGATGTCATTAGCGCGCGGGAGAGCGGACCCCGCCGCGCCCCCGCTTAATGAATTCCGCCGCGGCGTCCGCGCTCCCCGCCTCGTTACTCCGGCTCAAGGTGTCAAATTAAAAGCGGCCTGGAAAGAAGATGGGGAGGGTGGGGGGGGGGGGTGGGTCAGGAGCGCGGGGTGATGACAGGAGCCAAAGGGTGGGCAGATACGGGGGCGGGTGAGGGTCGGCAGCGCCCCCCGTGACAAAGGAAGCGGCTGCGATGGCGACGGCGAGCGCTGTTCGAATCGCGAGGGCCGCTGTCCGCGGCTGGGCGGCGTAGAGACCTCCGAGTGCTTTCCGCCGCCGCTGCCGCCGCCGCTGACGGTAATGATGATGACGCTGATCACGGAACGATACTCTCCGCGCATCAATATTCCCGGAATCTGCACATCGCGCCGGCGCTCGGTGTTCCCGGAAATGATTCTGCAGATGAGAATAACACGGACCCGGAGAGATCTGACGTATTGCGCCTTTATGTGGCCGGGGATATTGCGCTCTTAAGCCGTCTGATTTATGTCCGTTAAAGTTAGCTGACTGACACGGCGTTATTAAAATGAGCCCGGCTTCATTACTGCAGTTCGGTGATGATTGGACACTGGCACGGCTAATGAAGTGTTCTTGATATCCTGCTCCGAAGCATAATTGCTGGCTGCAATGCTGTGGCTAGGCCTTTCTTTCTGTCTGTCTCAACTCTCACTTTTCATGTGTCGATAGCAGCCCTGGGTCAAAATACGTATTCCTTTTGGATTCAAATACTTTTCTACGATTTACTGATCTTGTCTGTGTATTGGAACCAATGGAATGCTCTCAAAAAGCGCAAACCCATCCTTCTGGTCAAAGTGGGAGGCTCAATTACACCAGGCAAGATCAATAGAGCACAGAAAAGTATTTGAATCCAAAACAAATTCGTATTTGACCCAGGTCTGGTCGACAGTTAAAACGGTGCATGCGCATGGTCCTGTGTAAAATGGAAAGAAAAAAAAAAAAAGGGCTCAAAGCTCTACTGGATAGTTGCTCAAAGTCCTCCCACTGAGGTTGTCAGTGGCGCTGAGCAGAGGTGGCGTTGACCACGCAAAGGATCGTGGGGTCTTCTGAGTCACTCAGACTGCGGAGGCATCGGTAGGCCTTCTGCTCTCGTCTCTCTTGGACGGTGGGGGTGCGAGCAGAAATAGAACCAGGCTGCAGGACTCTGAAGCTGGAAGGGTACTGAGGTCATCAGTGTGTCATTATCAGCGCGTGGAGTCCGATTATGTTTAAAACCTGACGGTGGCTTTTTCCTAAAAAGGACTAAACTGGGAAGGAGCCGTTTGAGGTCTGTGGAGAGTAGATGGTTTAGTGTTATTTATTTTAATACTTTATTCACCGGTATGTTCATCGAGATTCATCAAGAGACTTATTGAGGTATGCATTCGGTTCATAAATCATTCTTTTGGATGCACCCCCCCCCCCCCCAACCGCACGAGACAACTTTTCTTCCCTTTTTAGTGGACCCTGAAGATTCCCAGGAAATGCTTATATCCATGATTTTACAGTACTTGAGTCTCGATGGCTTGATATACACTTCCTTGTTTACACTAGAACAAATAGCCTGTTCAGCTGATCCTGTCCACCTCTCAGATGTTCACTGAGCCCGGTGTTGGGGTTCAGCCCCCCCGGTGCCTGGAGCGCCGCGCTCAGTGACTCAACACGCAGGCGGACCGCCGCGACTCGCCGTCAGTCACGCAGGGGGGTACGGGGGGCTGGGATCACCTTGGCAGCTCCTGCCCACAGCTTGTTAGCGGGAAAAGAATGCGCGGCGTTAATTAATGATATGTAAATATCCTCGAATGGGCCGCATTTGCATATTAAGAGAGATTTGCGGAATCTGCGGAGTAATATATTTTAATTAAGGATTAATTAAAAATAATGGGAATTTCATTTCGCCTGGCAGGATCGGTTTGGGTCTGAGCGCGCGTCTGGCGCCGGGGCGAGCGGCCGAACGCCGAGCGCCTGGGCGAGGGGGCGCCGCCCCTCGCCGTCCCGCGGAGAGCGATGATGTGATGACGGTGACGGCGGCGGCGGCGGCCATGGCGATCCAGACCGGGTCTTTAAAACAAAAGAGGCGGGGGGAGGAGGTGGGGGGTGGGGGTGAAGGAGGAGGAGGAGGAGGGGGGGGACAGGACATTAGACGTGGGGGATGCTGCCAGTTTGGCTTAATTTAATTTTTTTTTTACCCACTGTTTTACACTCCCTCGCCTGGCGAAGGCTGGGGATGGCGGGGAGACACGGAACACTAGTTGTGTTGGCAATTATGTTAATGGGATGCCATTAGGCTATGATTCTGTATGAGCGATTGGGGAGAAGAGGCACTTTGGCGGGGGAAAATGATAACAGACATGTGCCTCCTTGATGCCGCTTCAGCAGGCGCATTTGCATGATTGATCCCTCCCACAAGCTGGGGGCGTGGCCATATCATCATGGAATCCTTATAGTAGGGGGGAAAAAATACATGCTAAGATAAAAAATACATGCTAAGATGAATAATAACAAAAATACTTGTAACTATTATTATTCTTATTTGTCATTTTCGAAATAATAATAATAATAATAATAATAATAATAATAATAATAATAATAATCATAATAATAATAATCATAATAATCATTATTCTTTTCATGTTTTGTCATATGGGTTTCCTGGAGCTTCTTACCTCTGTACAGTTATGAAACACACTCTGCTGTATGACTGACCTGACAAGTCCTGTGAGGTAGAGGATGCCGTGAGATTACCCTTGTCCCAGCCTGGTGCATGCTGGGTGTTGCGGTCCATTGGTTTATAGCCACCACGCCACTACCACCAAAACTGGCACGTCCCACGTACGCGTTCTCTGACATCATCGGGCCACGGCGTGAAAGCCGCCATTGCGTAACCTGTTTCTCCCGCCCCCCCCCCCCGTCCCCAGCATAGCGCCTCACCGTTCGCCGCTTTCTCCCTCTCTCTCCTCCGCTCTCATTATCTAGCGCTCCCACAATGCAGAAAAAAAGACCCATAATGCCATTCATCCCCGGGGTTTCAAACCCGCGCCTCATGAATTAGTAAAAAACCGGCCGGCTGATACGCGGTCGGACCCAGCGCGTGGGCGGGGTTTTTCATATCGCTCTTCCCTTATTTGGGGGGTGAAAGCCGTCCTCCAGGTGCGCGGGAGAGTACGCCGCCCCCCCCCGCCCGCGCGTGTTCTAGCGGGGGCCGGGCGCTGATATTATTGATCCCAGCCTTCAGAACTCATTATTAATTTGGCGGGGCCGCAGTGCATCTTTATTAATGCGCTGGCCTCTCTCTGCAGGTTTTATTCTGCGGCGCGCCGCGGTCCCGCTTCGCCGTAGACCTGTCATCTGCAGGCTCGGCCCGGGGATTTGATGGGGGGGGTGGTACGCCGGTATCCGAGGGGAGGCATTAAACGCCCTGCAGACCCCTCACGCCCCTCCGCCCCCACCCTCCGTACAATCGCCACCACATAGCCCCCGTTCCTGAAACCTTTCACTTCCCTTTAATGAGAATTCCTCCTGAGCGTTTCATTGGCTGGAGCTCGGGGGGTCGGGGGGTGGGGGGTTGGGGGCTGTGGAGGGCGGGGGCGACGGTGGAGTTGGATCTGGATACGCGCGGACGTGACTGCTATGCTGATAAAGGCGGCGGATCAATAATTTAGGCCCTGGCCTTAATGGTAGTGCTAAGAGCTCGTGTGTCTGAGTCGGGCGAGCGCGGCTTTAAAGGTATAGCGCCGATAAAAAAAACCAAACAGGCCGCCGGCTTTAGTTAACCGCGCCGCGCCGGGCCGGGCCGGGCCGTACCGTACGGGCGGATCCGCCGTGCTGCCGGGAGAAGGGGGGGGGGGGATTTTTCCCTCTCAAGGAAATCTTTGACTCAGCTTATGCGTGCTTTGTATTCGGTGTGGAGCAGAGCCCTGCTTTGCACAATGGGGAGAGATGGCTGCTCGTTCTGTGTGACACACACACACACACACACACATACACTCACACACACACACACAACTTGTGAATGTGGATACATTGATGTTTGTGTTTGTTCTGCATTGCTTTTGTTTGCCCTTTTTGCATTGCCCATCCTAGCGTGCGCTTTGTTTATAGTGCGGTTCTGTTGTAATCCGGGCTGAAACAGACCCACCTCTGGGTCTCTGCATCTCTGCATCTTTCACTGACGATCACAAGGCAGTTCTTAGCCAGGCCCTAGCAGAACAAAGACTGCTGAAATGAGTGGGTTTAATCTGGTGCTGGGATTTTCACTCATCTCTCTCCCTCCCTGTCCTCTCCTCTCTCTCTCTAACTCTCTTTCTCTCTCTCTCCCTGTCCTCTCCCCTCTCTCTCTCTCTCCCTGTCCTCTCCCCTCTCTCTCTAACTCTCTCTCTTCCTGTCCTCTCCCCTCTCTCTTTAACTCTCTCTCTCTCTCTCTTTCTCTCTCTCTCGCTCTTCCTGTCCTCTCCCCTCTCTCTTTAACTCTATCTCTCTCTCTCTTTCTCTCTCTCTGTCACTCTCTCTCTCTCTCTCTCTAACTCTCTCTCTCTTTCACTTTCACTCAACCTGCTGGAGGCTATGCTCTTTCAAAATGTTCTCACTCCTGAATTTCATTCTGGGAAAATTAACATTGAGACCCTTTGCTCCCCTCAAAGTCCATCCAAGCTTTCACCCCCCCTGGAGAATTCTGGGATTTTAGCATTCTTTTTGGGGGGTGGGGGGGGTTGATCCCCTCAGTAATGGATACACGAGATAACGGATTCAGTTTTATGCAGTCCTGGCAGACTCCCCCGGGACGGGGGCGAGAGGCGCACGTTTTTTAATATACTCTGCCTTTATGACGGGCCACCCCGCGCACCCCTCCACCCTCTCTGGGGCCCGGAGACCTCGCTCAATTATTAAAGCCATGATTCCACGACTCCATGAAATAATAAAGACAGGGGCCCGCCAAGGAGCGGCACCGGCAGGACTAATGCATTATACAGCAACACGGCCGGGCCTTATTTCTCTCCAAAACTAAAATAATAAAAGAAGAAATGTAAAAAAAAAAGAGGGTGAATAACCTTTAATTCTTAACTGGCAGGCAGGGCCCCTGGTATTCTGCAGCCTGTGCATTTCGCTTGGGTCCGCATCCTGTTTGAAGCTTTTGCGACCGGGAGGATTTTGGGATTTCACTGGCGGTTATGTAAGGGGCGGTGTTCGCCTCACAGTGCGGCGGCGGGCCTGGTGTGGGGGCGGCCCGAAGTTCGCTCTGTGGCGGAGTTCAGACGCTCTTGGACGCCGTTGCGACGGCCTGGGCTGAACTGTGGGCGCGCGCGTGCTCTCCCGAGCCTGCCGTTAAAAACGCAGACCGACGTTTCCTCAGACGTGCTGCTCGCGCTCTGTTTGCCTCAGCGCGGTCTGAGGGAGCTTCCTCTTCACCTGAAAACAAATGACACCAAATGAAAATACAGCTATCTCTAGCAGAAAAAGATTATTTTTTAGTACATTTATGATTTTGTGGGATTCGATGGGGGGGGGGGAAATCTCATTTTTGAATTTATAAGGTTTGATATAATCTTTTGCTCCTTTTCATTAATTTCACCGGAGATTGCTTCTCAAAAGCCTGACCGATCTTTCTTATTTAAAACGAGAAATCCTTCGGCCCTGGGCAACGGCCTCTCGTGTCACCGCCGACCAACGCCCGTTACTTGGGACTGGGGGGTCTGCTTAAAAGTGTAATTAATTATTAAAATTCATTTGGAACACAAGTCACATTTTGAGCAGTTCATTCGGAGGGCCCAGCCTTCTCGCTAATGGCCAGCAAAAAAACAGCCATTAGATTGAAAAATAGGACCGTTGTTGTGTTGACTCGTGGTGTTCCGGGGTGACTGATGGAGACAAACTGAAGTGTTTAAAACGGTGAATTGAAATTAATGCTCCCTCATTGCCAGCCATGCTGACAATACATTAAAGTTAATACCCCCGTAAAGTAAAACGAATGTTTGTTTATACGCGCAGAAACGCACACGGGAAGCTCTCGTTCTCGCCGTTCGACACTGTAAAAGAGGGGAGTGATTGAGTCTGGCTGAAGTAAATCTCCCCTTAGTACCTTTGAAATGAAAAGACAGAGCTAACCGCGGGAGTCGCGCTGTGGGTAACCGGTACGGGGACGTGACAGAACCCGGAACCGGCAGGAGCTTGTTTCTCGTAAAATGTTTTTGTGGTCTTTAAGTAAGGATTTGGGCCATGATTGTTTATACTCCATCAATAATCCATCATTTTGACAGCCGTATAATTCGTGGCCTTGACGGTAGGTGGTTTAGCTTCCAGCTTTGGGGTTTTTATTTTTTATTTTATTTGTGATTTTTGAAATTGATTTTATTTTTTATTTTTTTTATAAATTGAAAGGACATTTGAAACGACTAAAGAGTGCAAAAATGTACGAATGTAAGAATTCTGTGACACGCATTTTGTTTTGACTGTAACTGTGTTGTAATGCGACCTGTGTCCTTAAGTGAGATCAGCTGACCTCATCAAGCAGTCCCTTTTCATTTACTCATACGCAGTTTTCCTTGCATCGCTTCTGCTGGGGGGGTGTCGGGGGGTGGGGGGGGGGGCACATTGGAGACACGTCTGCGTGCAGAGATGCCCGAGATACACGCGCAGTCAGAGCACAATAAGCTGGCTAAATAAAATGCAAAACAAATCAGGCCGGTGTGATAGTGGCTCCCTATTCGCATCAAAAATGACAGGCGCCTCCAATCTAGGCATAATGCCAGATTTACTACAGATTGCAGAGTGGGGTGGAGGTGGGGTGGGGTGGGGTGGGGGGGATAAAATGCAAACCCATCACCATGCTCAATAAAGCGCCCGTCTGTATTGACTGAGCTGCCGCACCTGCATTCAGAGGACATGAAACGCTGTAAAAAAAAAGGAAAAAAAAGAAGTGCAGACTAACTTGGCGGATTAGACGTTATTGCATATGGAGTGTTTGCAGTCGTGACAGGAGACCGCAGCAGTGCAGACAGGTCCGTGTGAACTAACCTCGGGTGAATTATACAGACTCTGGCCCCTCATCACGGGAAAGATAATTTGCGTGTTTTATTTTGATCACCTAAGGAAGGAAGGAAGGCAGGCAAGAGAGGGAGAGAGAGAACACTGTCGTAATTGTTGCTAAGGATACGGTGGAGACATCATCGGAATCAGAGATGGCAAATTCAAATGGGGAAGGAATGCAGCTAAAAACAGAACCATTATCAAAACCTGCCGGCTCCCAATCGCACCCTCCGTTCCCCCAGCCTGTCAGCTCCACACTCAAATCTCTTCGGCCGAATTTTCAAGTGCGTCATCCTTTCTCTTTCTTTTTTCTGTTTTTTTTTTTTCTTCTTCCGGACCGGAAACCAGTCGGCTATTGCTGTTATTTGCTGTTGTCACTCCATTCTCACGACATGACTGACATGAAAAAAAAAAAAAAAAAAGTTGTGCCGATATGCAAAAAGAATATTTCGTGCCTGTGTTTTGCCTAAGTGCCGTGTTTGAAAAGGTGCGCAGGTGCATATTTCCCCGACGCTGTAACAACAATTTCTGACTGCCCTGGTAAATCCCTCACCCTCCTTAGCCGCTGATAATTTGTTGCGTAGCACCTCCATGCATCGGCACTGTTTATGTTATATGGTAACGCTGTTGGTACACAGTAACTCAAGCGCGGAAACCCGAACGGATGAATCGGTGAAGTTTTTTCCACACGTCCCATAAGACTTTGCAGTGCAGTAAGTGGTGCTTTTTTAGTGTACATCTTAACACATTTTTATGTTTTATGCTTCACACAGCCCTCAAAGGAACTTGAAAGGACATTACTTTATAAAACAGGATGTGTCCCTTTAGTGGCGACGGGGGACGGCACAGAAAACAGGCATTAGCAATAATGAAAGTGCCGCGCTAGCGGTGATCTAGCGAGCGCGCGCGGCCATAAACTACGGGGGCTTTATGAACGTCAGAGCCGTGTCACGCGGAGCGGACGCGCGTCCTAAAACTGCCAGCTCTGAGCGCAGCGATAGGCCACACACGCCGCAGGAAATGACACGTACAGAAAGGGGTTGCTAGCTTCCCCAACCCCGCCCCCCCCCTCCTCCTCCTCCTCCCCCTACCCCCCCCACAAAACCCTTTTTTTTTCCCTCCAAAGTAAAAAAATGTACTGTCGGTGGCCGGGGGTGTTATTTATTTTCCTCAGTCTGTGCTCCGGTATTCCGGAGTTGACGGAGTAGCTTTGTAGAATAGAAACATTATAGACTGTTACTGTCAAAGTGTTAAATGTGATATATAGAAGCGGAGGGGGAGGCGAGCAGCGGCAGCCATGTCTGAAGCAGGGCGCTCATGGGAGAAGGAAAGCGTCCACATATAAGAAATGGATGAGGTAATGTGGCGGGAGGTAATGGTTTTACGCAGCATACTGGAACAGAGGAGCTCATTAGAGAGAGGAGTTAACCCTGCGCGGCCCGCGCTCCCTCCCTCGCCCCCCCCCCTTCCTTGCGTCGGGACGGGCGCACGCTCTCTCGCGTGGTGGAGACACTCCCCCCCCGAGAACAGTGTGCCGTGGGGGAAGCTGCCGGGGCTGGGAGCAGATTGCCGGCGGGGCATCCCAAAAAAAAAAACCCCGAAAGAGATCCGACGGCGCTCTGAATGCCTCATGAAGCTGGAAATGGCCTCTGCTAACAGCCCCCCAGCTCCCCCTCCTAACAGCCCCCAGCCCCCTCACTCCCGTGTTGTCGGCGGCTGTTGAGAACCTTGACTTAAATGTGACGGAGTGCTTTTGGCTGGAGCGTTTGGGGTTCTGATTGTCTGATTGTTAATTAGCCTCGGTAAATAAGTCATTGCTTAATTAAGTGGATGATTCTAAGGCAGACATTTCATGTTTAGAGTAATATACGCGAGCAGCCTCTTTTCCTCTGTACGGCAGTGCTGCCAGACATGGCTCTCCCCCCCCCCTCCCCCCCCAGATAAAGAAAAATAAAAAATAAAAAAACAACCGAATCCATCGCATCAATTGCTTTTTTAAGCAGGCTTTCGTCCCTACGGTTCGTTCGGGTTACTTGCCCGGGGGGAGGGAGGGGGCGGTGAGGAAACCGCGGCGTGAGGGGCTCGCGGCGCGGGCTGATGAAAATATTCGAGAGGGGGGAATGGAAAGGAGCGGAGGTGGAGGGGGTTAACTGCGGAGAGCGCCTCCGGTTCTCCCTTCCATTCGCGCCCCGGCGAGCTCATTCCGGGTGACAGGGAGGATTGTCTGTCATTAAGGCCCGTGTTCTGCCCGCTACCCGAGTGTGAAATGCAGCGCCTGGGAGATGCTGGTCTGCTCTCCTCCCTCCGACTCCCTCGCTCCCTCCCTCCCTCCCTCCCTCCCCAGCCCGGTGGACCTCGGGCGCAGAACCAGGCTGCGATTCACAGGCTTTTCAGGGGGAGAAACAAGGGCTCGGTTTTAACAGCATCATCACTATTATATATGTATATATTTATATATATTTTTAAAAAGCTATTCATATTTATGAACTATTTACTATGTGTATATTTTCTGTCTTTCTCTCTCCGTTTTCTTCATTGGACTTTTCCCTCTTTTTTTTATTGTTTGTGTATCCACCCCGGCGCACGTCGTGAAAATAAACGGAGGGGAACCTAACGAGCACGTGGTCTCCGGGACTCGGGAGCGCACCTGGTTTCGCCGAGGCGCCGGCGTGTCACTCTCAAGACGTGCGTCCCCACGTGGAGAGGAGCCCCCTGGGAAATATGATAATAACAATAAAGCAGACCAATTATTCCCCTGTCGACAACTTCCAAACCTTTTTATAGCCATTTTGAAGATATAAAACTTTATTGTGCAAGCGGAAAAGGGACAGCGCCTCCTTGCTATGGTTTTCCGGGGCCTTTAGTTTATGCTCTCTCTCTTACTGCCCTTCTGTGACATTTTAAACTTTATTGAACAGGACTTTTAAATCTGGGGGAAGTATATAAAATGAAGAATTTATTAGTTTTTGCGCGAGGATGTGTCTTGGGCAATCGAAACCGGCGAGTCAGACTGTCAGATCTGCGAGGCTTTCTGATGCAGTAACAGGTAATTCACTCATAAATTTACAGTGTAAACACGGTATTACATGGCTGGTCAGATATAATAACGTGCACGTTTTTATTGACGCGCCGCGCTCAAGATGTCGCGTCGCGCTTTTATTGCGGCAATAATGTTTCCATGGATACCGGCGACGTGAACGACTCGCTCACGATAGTCGAAAAATGTCTCTCGCGTCGTGTTCCGCGCGATCTGTGTGTAGACCGTGCGGTCGACCCGGTCTCAGCGGTTCCTGCCGAATTAAAGAGGCTCCATCTTTGGGCCCGCTTGGTTTTGAGGAGAGGTGCGATGCCAGCTTTGGCCTTTATGTACGCTTTTATTGCATCATTTTTTCCCCCCGAAACCTACACGTTGGATGCAATTAAGAAAAAAAAAAAAACATTCTTGCAATTTTTATAGCATATTCAGATTGCCTGAGTTGCAGAAGCAGACATTAATGCAGTGAAACCACAATCACTATCGATCGCCCCGAAGATATGTTGCCACAATTCCACACGAAAAAAATGATAAAAAGGTGGAATTATAGAATAAAGTGAAGCCCCCCCCCCCTTTACTTCTTTCTTTTTTGTGATAATGACACTGCCTCCAGTGTCAGGGCCAGGCTCGGGCAGGAGTGGGGGAGGCAGGCCTTGCATGGTAATGGAGCTCAGAAGTCAATAAGACCTGAATCTTTTATGAAGGCCGAGATATTCACATCACAGCTCTGCTGACGGCGAGAGGCAGGTGCCGATTATATAAGGGGGGTGGGGGGGGGGGTGACGGGGGGGGGGTGAATGCAGAGGAGGCAAGGCCTAAATCTCTACAAGATTTACTATACCCCCATTAGCGTAATTGTTTGCTCATTACACTGTCTGGCCCGCTCCAGCTCTGCGAATCTATCCTCAGATTTGGCTTGCTTTTGATCGGTTAGCCTGCTGGAGCACACACCGCAGTAAGCAGGCTAATTCAGTTATTCAGCGACTGCAACCGAAACAGCCACATTTAACAGCGCTTCTGGTTCCACAGTCACGTGCCTCTTTTTTAAAATAGTCGTAATTTACTTGAAATTCATGTTTCTCCTGCCGATTGTTTAGCGCTGATAATGGGCGTTTTTCATTATTATTTCATTGTAATTTGCACAACCGTAATCTTAGTTCAAAAACCATAGTCTTATAGTGTCTCCGATAAATTTTTAATCGCGTATGTTATTGGATTGTACTTAGGAACATTTTTTTATTGTGAAGTTTTGTAATTATAAGTTTTTGTTTTAGTTTGTTGGCTTTTTAGAAAGAAATTCTGGTTAACTTTAAATAAACGTATGTCGTGTCGTTTGTTGCAAGGTTTGGAGTAATCCATGACGACAGGGAAGGGGGGATGGGGGGATGGGGGGACGGGGGGACGGGGGGGTTTAGCCACAGCAGTAGGTCTGTGCGTGGCTGGGGTGTATCCACAATTAGCTCACCTTTACCACGTGCCTGAAGAGCTCTCACCAGGCTCCGAGCTTCATCTTTCACACGACTCCCACCACCATTAATCCTGCTCCAGATGCTGTTTGTTAAAGAGGAGTCCGATGCCCAAGCTGGCCTGTGGATCTCGTGGAGGAAAACCGCGTCCACCTGCGTTTCCCATCGAAGGCAATTTCATGCCGATCAAGGTCCTTCTCTGTGGCGACTGTTTTCATTGGCTTTGAAGGCGAGTACAGGACACACAGAATTTTAAAATGGGGGGGGGGGTGAACATCCCCTTCACGGGAACAGCAGCTTCCTCATCAGGCCACCTGCAGGTGTGTGTCATTGGATGTGCACATTTCGCAGAACTGGAAAATCGCACCATTTGTCATCGCGTGTGCCCGTTTTACCGAGGTTCAAAATGGCATCATTTGTGCAGTCCCATTTCCCCAATCACTGTGAATTCTCTGTAGGATTTCTCCTGGTCCGCAGAGACACCCATTGGACACCGATGCGATCATGTGATCGTGCTCGACTGCGGTACACAGTCACTGTATGTAAATTGTGGACGTACCTCTGATTCTCCAGAGCTGTTGCTGCAGTCGCTCTTAGCTGTTGAAGAAAACCCCTGGCAGTTTGATTCAGTTGGCACCTGAAGCTAGCTAAGAGGATTGGTGGCCATCGACAGAAATTTAAAAAGGAACAGGGAATGTCAAGGCCACGGCTGGCTGTGGGCAGGTTGGTTCGTCCCATACACCTGTGCCGTCTTACTGGGTCAAGATGGGAATTTAGGGCGTGGTGCCAAAAAAAAGGAGGGGGTGTGCTTCCGCTGCCATGTCCCCTGTCCTTCCTGGGCGGGGGTGGTGCGTTGGAGCGGTGGGGGACGGAGGCTGCCTCTCCCTTTGTGATGTTTTTGGAGGTGCTCCACCGACACTCATTGCAATTAAAATGAAGTGTCCATCAGAGGCTATCTTCTCTGTGTGGCCCATATGTTCCGGTGCTGATACAGTGCGGATTATTCTGTTTGGGAAGCCGATAACAGGCTGTTTATAACCTTGGCAGAGACCGGGGCCTAATCTGGCAGGAGCACATTTTCCCCGACTCCCTGATAAAGGCCTGTTAGCGCCTTTATCACGGTGGGGGGGGCGGGGGGGGATAGGCCAGAACGAGGCGGGCAGGAGCTCCATGCCCAATCAGGCTCCACGCACTTTTATTTTTAGTAGCCGTGTGCTTCTTCTCTCCGACTGGGGGGAGCAATCGGTTTCCGCATCTGCGTACGGTAACGCGTGAGGTAACGGAGGACAGCGTGGAGAACTGAACGCGCAGCAGGCTTTTGTTAAGTAGGGAGACAGCAGAACACGTGTTTTCGTGGAGGATCTCTGAGCACATCCTGAGTATTTCTGTTGACTTTTTAGAGGCTTAAACAATGAAAAGTCAGGTTGTGGTTCTCATCCTTCAGTCTCACGTCTTTCACAAACTGTTCTGCCATCCAGACCTCTGGCTGAGCTGGAACTACCGGCAGTCGTTTATTGAGTTTGACGATCAGCTTGTGAAACCAATCGGCCTTGTGCAGGTCCTTTCACACAAACGGCTCACAGGCCTTTACATAATGGAGGAGGTGCACAATGTGAAGTGTCGAGGTTTTACAAGAATTGCAAGATTTTGTCATTAGTGCCTCGTCTTGTCTCCGAGCGCTTTGACCTTATTCAGTCTCATTCCCTGTGTTTTGTGTCTTTGTTGCTGCAGAGCTAACCTTGTGTCTGCCTCCATTTCCTTCATGTTTTTCTCCGTTCTCTTTTGTGTTTTCTACTGTTTGCCATCACCTTTTATTCTTTTTTTTCTAACAATTGTTTGTCAGTATTTAATTTCCACAGCAATTTAATGCGTTCTTAGGGTTTGATAATGGGTGTTTTTCCATTTATTTCAAATGATGCAATTGTCTTCAAGGTCTATTTGTATTCCCATTGTTCAAATTGTGTTTTATTTGAGATTTTTGTTATATTTAGTGTTGAAATTCATTTCAATATTTGATATTCGCCTGTTGCTCACAGAAACACTTATGCTTACAAAACTTGACTTACGAGCCGTGAAGTTTTATAATGTCATTATGTAGTGCCTATAATTCCTCGCTGAACTGTCCAATGCTAATGATAATGGCTGTGGGAGAAATTGCCACTTTTGAAGAAATACTGCTGTGTTGATTGCCATTATTTTATTTGTCTGGAAAATTGAAAAAAAGAGAGAGCATTTTGCGATGGGTGTGATGATAATAATATTAGCAGGGCCATTAACATACGCTGTTCAGTATCTTGGGCCTATTTCCCACCCCTCTGTGTTTTAGGGGTACTGGGGCTGGGAAAATGGGGCCTAGGAAACAGAAACTCTTGTCTGTCAGTGGCTCTTCCCGCGCACCTCAATTATAAAAGTCAAAGCAGACGGGGGAGGGGGGAGACGGGGTGGGGGGGACTGAGAACCCACGAGCCGAATTGGCGCTATTTTTCTTGCTGTGAGGAAAACATATTTCACTCAGCCTGTGTGAAATGGCTCTGCAGCGATCATCAGCACGCCAGGCACACTTAGGGGTAAATACAGGTAGCCTCCAGCGTTAGCACCAGATTACTCAGAGCTATCAGCCCCCCCCCTTGGCATCCGCAGCTTTTAGCATAAGCTTGAAGGGGAGCGTGAAGGGATTTTGGGTTTTTGTGGAGGGCACAGGGTGACACAGTATATAGCGAGGCCCTGAATGCACTTGCGTTACTGTGTGTTGTTCATGTCGAGGCTGCTGAACGGGGGGAGGGGGGGGGGGGAGTCATGCTGTCTTTATTCTTTCACGTATACACTGTACGGTACCGTTCAGCTGACACGTGGACTGTCGACACAGGCATCAAGGCCGCCTGCTGCTTCGCTTTCAGTTCATTTGGAACAAATTTAATGTGTTTCGACGTTTGGGCCTGGCAGCCTGTAATCCAAACACTGTACACGCATAATGTATATGACAATATGAGGAGCGCGCTGGATGGGACTGAGGGAACCGCGATAATATTACACGCGCGGTGCGGTCTCACTGCGGTAATTTGGGGGGGTTGACGCGGTAACGGGCCGGGGTACAGTGAGACCGGGCCCTGGAGCGGGGCGGCTGTACTGTAGGTCTCAGCGCATGGCGGGGAGCGGGCTTTGATCAGAGCGGATTAAAGCCACAGCGAGTGAAACGTGCCGCAGAGCAACAGTGTGGAGGATCCCACCCACCCCCTACCCCTACCCACCCCACCCCTCATCAACCCCCTCCCCCACCCCTCACCCCTCACCCCCCCACCCCTCACCCCCTACCCCCTACCCCCCTCCCCCCCCCCCACCCCTCACCCCCCTCCAAAAAAGCTGATTTGGCTTCATTTGCTGTGAGCTAGAGAAAGTCACGCTTGGCAACAGCAATCCTGACACAAGCCCACAACAAGCCATTACGGAAGTCACGTGATAGGCTCACCATAGAGACTGTGAGAGTGTCAGGAAAACTGTCAGCCCGTCATCCCCCCCTCCCCAACCCCCCACCCCCCTTGCGAGGAGGCTCGATAAATTAAAGTTACACACTGACTGCGAGTAGGAGCGGCTGAGCTGCTGCAGAGAAGCTTGACTCCGGCGTCTCTGGAGGTACCCGACAACTAGGTCAGGATGATATTATAATCCAGCGACTGTCTCTGCAAGCAGAAGCAAAAAAAGAAAAAAAAAGACAAAAAAGCACTTTCCCCAGCGTGCTGCGAATGCACGCCTCTGATGCGACTCACTGCAAAGTAAAAAAAAAAAACAAAAAAAAAAACTAACAAATGAATTAAATAAAAAAGCATTCCAAGCACCTCAGGTTGTTGGTAGATGGAAGATGATATCAGTCAGACATTGTTAGAATGCAGTGAAGCGGATGATAACTGCATTTACTTGATGACTGAGAACGCTATCCAGGTGATATCATTTCCACAGGAAAACTTTTGAAAGGGGTTGTGGTACGGTGCTTTTTCTGAATGCTTCTTCACCTCTTTAGAAGAGACAAATATACCACAGAATTCGCTGGAAAGAACGACGATGGGCCCTATTGTCCACGTACAGTGTGGATCAGCAAGGTGCTGCAATTATGTCTCCTTCCGTGTGCAGAAATAGACAGAAAGGAGAGGCAACGTACACCTGACATCCGGAAAATGATGCTCTGTCCTCCGCTGCTTTCATATGACTAATGCACGCCTGACTCAGCTACCAGCGCCGCAATAAGCCCGCGGTATTTATATCTGTCGAAAACATACGTTTGTGATGTTTTTCCGCAGAAAAGCAGATTCGGGAGAAGGTCGGCGAGCCATTTGCGTGCGTTTTGTGTTTCATGCGATGATTTGCCTGGGAAGAGGGCTCTGGGTTCACTGCAAACCCTCCGGTGGCGGCAGGTGCTCAAGCGGAGCCGGGGCTAAAAATACAGCTGGCAGCTGGGAGTTATTTGGAGTCGTGCGGGCAGAGGGGATTCTGGGAGTCCGGCGCGTGCGGCAGGTGCGTACGGTTACCCAACGTACCCCCCCCCCCCCCGATCCCCACCCCCCCCCACCACCCACCCGCTGCAGTCGGCAGCAATTTGAATACAGCGCTCGTGTGTTTGTCAAATAAACATCTGGACCGGCCTGTTTTATGTGTGCTGTCGGCCTACGCGGTGCCATTTGTCTAATGGTGATCCTTTGGCCGGGAAAAGTGGAGGCGAGATTCCGAACCGCCGGATTCGCCCGCCCGGTCGGTCTCTGTGGCCGGCGTCGACGGCAGCATCTTTCACGAGCATCACCCGGCCGGCATCGTCACGACGACGTTCGGCGAGGGCCGGCAGTGGATGTGCGGAATTAGATTTCCCTGACGTTAATGCTGCTCAGTGGCCACGCATTAGAGGGGATAACTCGGTTACGCTTCTGGAAGGAACAGGGCGCGTTTTTCCCCTCCGTATCGTTTCTCTCGCCCCCCCCCCCCTCGCGCGGTCTCAGCCCGCCCCTCGAGTCCATCCCTGTGCGGGAAGGAATTTGGTCGTTGACACCTTCGGCATTTGTTCACCAGCGCCTCCTTGCTCAGGGGGTATCTGCCCGCCGCTCCCAAACGCTCTGTTGTTCCTATCCGCTTGCCGGACGCCCCGCCCCCCTCGCCCCTCTCATTAACGGGTTCCAACCAAATAAGTTTTTTTTTTTTTTTTTCTTGGTGTTTTGATTGACAGCAGGGGGTCCCTGTGACCTACATGGGGGCGCGTTGCGTGACCCGTGCAGGGGTCTGGTAATGAGGGGAGGAGGCGCGCTGCAGACCTGAGCGCCTGTGAGCGTCCAGCTCCTGAGTGCCGTGTCTGCGTCCCCCCGGGGGCCCTGCCTTCCGTGTCTGATTCTCGGAAGATGCCCCTCCTTCCTCCCCCCACGCCAGTCAGCTCTTAAGTCATCCAAAGTGCTGTGTACCGGGATGTACCGGGATGGGATTTTTATATTATTATTATGATGATGATTATTATTATAATTATTATTATTATGATTATTATTTTGCTTATTATTGATGTTGTTGTTATTATTGATATTGGTACTATAATAATAATTATTATTATTATTGTTGTGTATTTTTTAAATTAAAAACTATTTTCAATGTGATTTTTAGGTGAAATCTTTGAATTCAGGTTATAATACTGTTACAAATTTGGATCTTTTTCAGTACGGTTGCTCCTTCTCTATAGAACCAAGCTGAATTGACTCCAACTACAAAGTTATTTTCTTTTTTTAAAAGTTATAAATAACGATGTTATTTTTGTCTTGAGAAATGGTATAAAAAGCTGCCGGTTATGGTAGTGTTCCTCTTTTCCTGTTTTCTCTTGGGCATCGTGGACGAAACGCTGCGAAGCACTGGACTGCTGATGTCATGCAGACGGCAGATTTAATCACATCTGATATTTTGATGGCTTACATTGTCGTTCCAAGACTGGCAAGAGCGAAAGTCAGCACAGGTAGTGTTTTTTTAATGTGAGGAAATTGGGAGAGTCCCAGGGGATTTCTGAAATGGCAGATTCAAATCTTATTACAGCTGCTACAGTACGCTCGGCTTGATTCAGCACCGCAGTCGTCACACACAAAAGTTATAGTAGTTAACTATTATAACACTTAATGTGAACCAGCGGACACCGATGACAAATAATGGTGTTGACACTTCATTGAAAATTATTCTATTTGGCAGTCATCTCGCCTTCGTTAAGCATTTATTAGAATGTCAGAACACATTACAATTATATGTGTAATTCCACATAACGGGCTTTTATGGCCCTCCTGTTGACATCATGGTGTGAATGCTTAAAACGCGTTTCCGTCCGGTCGCCAAGGGCTTTGTGAAACGTTAGGAAGTGAAAGACGTTTCAAAAGGACGCGGCACCTTTCGCACAACAAAGGTCTCGCGGCTACCTCGGAAAAAAAAGGGTTTGATGTTAAAAAAAAATGCCCAGAGTGAAAGAGCGGATGTGTGAACAATTAATTACCTCTTGGAAGTATAGCCCACTTAGTCGTGTTATTTTTTTCTTTCACAATAGCTGCCGTTGTGTTGTAAGAATTAAAAATTTGACCTTGGTTTTTTATGCTCGCTGATATTCAAACTAAGTCGGATATTTTGGGTTCGCTTTATATATATATATATATATATATATATATATATATATATATATATATAAAAGATTACCTCTGGATTCAGAGTCCCAATTATCCATGTTGAGCAGTCGACATACTGTAACACAGTCTTATCTCTGAAGTGGGACCCCGGGCCCTAGCTGGAGTGCTTCTGTGCCTCTACATCCTGTTATTAGAATAATAGGCCCTCGTGTTCGGATGGTGCCAGCGGACTGTGGTATGAGGTGTCTCTGTGAGCTCCCGTCCTCTCCCTGGAAGGCTCAGAGGAGCCCACCATGCAGGACCTTCTCTCCATCGCTTGTAATTGGGTGGATTTTGGCTCGTTGGAGCTTTATTCACGCACCCGTCCCAAAAGCTGCTGGATTCCCTTCGCCTCCCACCCAGTGATTTAATCCCCATCGAAGGGTCCAGCGCACCCGTGGCTCCGTCCCTCGTTCTATGGCTTTTCAGGGAGAAGAGGGGAAAATAGAGGGGAAAAAAGAAGATGGTGACTAGCTTTTGAGGAACCCAAAGGAGGGAGTGGGAATGCGCCTTTTATTTTCAAGTCAGCATTAAGGAAAGAAATAGGGCTGAATGAATTTTTTTCCATGCTACCCCGCTTGAAAGAAGCCAAGTCATTTCTTCCCCGAACTCTTTTCATGGGTCCTCTCGTTTCGTGGGAAGGGCTGCTTGTATCGCTACAGCGCCAGCCTTCGCCAGTGTGTTATGATATCTGCCCGGGATGGCGTTTCTTTCATTTCCCCTCGGCCTGCAATTAAGATGACACGCGTTTCGCGCGAAATCCTCTTCGCTGTGCTTCGGCATGCTTCATTTTGAATATATTAGACTCCTAACGGCTTACCGTACACGTATTATGTTAAATTCCAAATCCTATTATTTCTATCGTGATATAATATCAGTCCCACAGGCAGTGTGCGCGATGCTATAATGAGGACTAGGAACCTATTGCTCTCCATTGACTTGCTCCGCTGCATTTCCTTAAACTGCCAAGTAAGAGTGCCATTAATAATTCATCTCATTAAAGTGTGTAATTAATCCGGAGTGATATAACAGGGAGGGGACCGGGGTGCTGTGCAGTTTTTTTGGGGAGCAGGGGAGTGCGGTGGGAGGGGGGAGGGGGGAGGCGGAGCCCCAGCGGTGACAGCGGGTGCTCCGCGGTGCGCCGCACAGCCCTCCTGCATTATTTATCTCTGCAGAAATGTAAAAAGACGAACGCGCTTCTGAGAGGGGTCTCTTGTGCCCGGGTGAGCGCGGTAACATCCGAGGCACTTCAGCCCAAACACCTATTATTAATGCTGCAGGAGTGTGCGGGAGGCTCTGGGAAGAAGTGCAGGGAGCCTGTGTGTGTGTGTATGTGTGTGTGCTTGTGTCTGCGTGTGGGTGTGTGTGTGTGTTTGTGCTTGTGTGAGTGTGTGTGCACACCTGTGTGTTTGTGTATGCGTGTGTGTGTGTGGGTGTGCGTGTGTGTGTGTGTGTGTGTGTGTGTGTGTGTGTGTGTGTGTGTGGGTGTGCCTGTGTGTTTGTGTGAGTGTGTGTGCACACCTGTGTATTTGTGTATGTCCATGCCTGTGTGTGTGTGTGTGTGCCCACACACGGGTGTATTCAGGTATAGGTGCCTGGTCCTAAGTGTTTTAAGATGGTGGGTACATGTCCGTGATGGGTGCACATCTGGGACATGCTTAGCATGCCTCTGCAGCTACCAGTGTCATGCCTGACCCGCATCAGGAGATCAGCTGCCAGGAACTCCATTTTATTTTTTTGTATTCCAAATATTTAAAGAAAAAGCATTTTAAAAATAACCATTCTTAGTGAGTGTTTAAGGATAGCAACAGAGAACAGTTGTTTTATTGTATTTACCTTTCTCCTGGAAATGCAGATGTTTCACATATGTTTTTATGTTCTTTATAATGTATTTTAGAGGGGCAAAATGTAAACTCGCATATGGTGTCTGTGTTTGTGTGGTAGCTTTAGGGAGGCTTTTCTGTAGAGGTGAGAAGAGGCTAGGGGTTTAAAAACTCCGTTTTTTAAGCTGAACTGAACGGGGGGGGGGGTCATCTGGAGTGTTCGGAAACATTTTTAAAAATAATAAATATGGCGGATGCAAATGAAGGCAGGTGTAACAGGTAGACTTAAACAAACGCTGTCAGATGAATTGAGCGTCTCCCGCCTCGTCAAACGCCGCCTGCCTCCGCTCTCCAGCCCCTTATCTGCTCCAGATGTGGTTTAATTTACTGCGACTTGGCTAATTACAGTAATTAAGGATTAATTACTGTTAATTACTTTCACATAAACTCATCGGCAGTCAGAGAGCGGAGCCCTTATGAAATGTGCCACGCGGGGCGAACACGAGCGTCGGGGGCCCGGGAGAGCGGGGTGCCGCGTCTTTATCCGCCCGACCGCTTCCCAAAGCGCTCTGGTAGAGCAGACGGGGCGGCGGCACCCCCCCTCCCCGCCCCCCCCTCGTCCCGCCCCTCGCCCCCCCCCCCGTCCTCATTCGCAATCACCTCTGAACACCGCTCGCTTGCACCCGCTGCGCACCTCAATAAATCGCTCCCCTAATTCCTGCGGCCCTGTCTCGCTCTCACAGGCAGTCCGCTCCTGGAGGATGATGGGAGTTTCTGCTTTATTTATTTATTTTGTTTGTTTGTTTGTTTCTGTCATTTTGCTAATATGGGAATTTTTCTTTCTTTGTCTACATTTTCTGGAAAAAAGATTAAATATTGACTCATTCAAAATATGGAAAAAAATGCAAAAATGAATATTTAGTGACTTGTGAATTTTTCATGCAGTTTTTTTTGCATGTCGGTGTAAGAATTGACGTGATATGCTGCACACAATTGGAAAAGTAATATTGCACAGTGGAGGTTTTCGGAGCCTTTCATTGCGCTGCGTTCGTTTGTCTCGTGAACAGCGGCTCTGGAGTGTGCAGATGTCACAGTCAGAGCGCTGATGAACGTAATGAATACACCCCACGCTGTTCTTCCCCCCCAGGAGCAGAAATTAAGTCCCATTCCCCCCTCCCTCGGTAAACATCCGCCAGAAACGCGGGACGGGTGACAGGAACACAGTTCGGCCCAGCGATATTAGATTTGCGAAATCGACTTTGCATAATTAATTCCGACTTGGATCGCTGTCCTCGTCTCTCGGAGGGATTATTTCTCATTTGTGGTTTATGACTTTGGGCCGGGACTCCTCCCACCGACGCGCGATTGGCTGAGGGGAATGACGGACGCGGTGCAGCTGCCTCGGCGCCCGTGCTGGTGTAAGTGGGCACATTGGGACGGCCCGGGTGTAGTGCAGGGGGGTAAAGGACCAGTGGGCACATTGGGATGGACTGGGTGCAGTGCAGGGGGTAAAGGACCAGTGGCACATTGGGATGGTGACTGGGTGCAGTGCAGGGGGTAGCAGGACCGGGGTGTAGTGCAGGGGGGTAAAGGACCAGTGGGCACATTGGGACGGACCGGGTGTAGTGCAGGGGGGTAAAGGACCAGTGGGCACATTGGGACGGACCGGGTGTAGTGCAGGGGGGTAAAGGACCAGTGGCACATTGGGACGGACCGGTGTAGTGCAGGGGGTAAAGACCAGTGGCACTGGACGGACCGGTGTAGTGCAGGGGGTAAAGGACCAGTGGGCACATTGGGACGGACCGGGTGTAGTGCAGGGGGGTAAAGGACCATGGCACATTGGATGGTGACTGGGTGCAGTGAGGGGGGTAAAGGACCAGTGAGCACATTGGGATGGTGACTTGGGTGCAGTGCATGGGTAGTAAGGACCGGTTATGCAGGGGGGACGGACCGGTGTGAGTGCAGGGGGTGACAGACTGGGTGTAGTGCAGGGGGGTAAAGGACCAGTGGGCACATTGGGACGGACCGGGTGTAGTGCAGGGGGGTAAAGGACCAGTGGGCACATTGGGACGGACCGGGTGTAGTGCAGGGGGGTAAAGGACCAGTGGGCACATTGGGACGGACCGGGTGTAGTGCAGGGGGGTAAAGGACCAGTGGGCACATTGGGATGGTGACTGGGTGCAGTGCAGGGGGGTAAAGGACCAGTGAGCACATTGGGATGGTGACTGGGTGCAGTGCAGGGGGGTAAAGGACCGGGTGTAGTGCAGGGGGGTGACGGACCGGGTGTAGTGCAGGGGGGTGACGGACCGGGTGTAGTGCAGGGGGGTAAAGGACCAGTGGGCACATTGGGACGGACCGGGTGTAGTGCAGGGGGGTAAAGGACCAATGCAGTCGTTGATTCACAGTTGCAGTGAAACAGCCTGAAAACGGACGGAGGTGAAAGAATGTGTGAAAATACCAAAAACATCCCAAATGTCCTTGCTTTATTTTCATAGACTTTAGATCGTGGTCATCTTAATACTGGGCTCAGTTTAAGATTGTAACGTGCTCATTTACTCATTTTTAATCAGTTTAGTGGAGAGCACAGAGCACGGATTTGAGGTAGGCGTATCGCGAATGACATGACATTTGGATCAGCGTATCCCTGAAATCCCCAGTGTTCTGTAGACTGTTCGGTGCAGTTCACAACACAGCCCATGTTTTAGATAGGGATGGCTCCTCACAACTCTGTGTAGCCCTGTATAATATTCATAACGAGGGGTGTCATCCTTCGGATGTGAAATGGATGTTCGCGTATTGTGCTGAAACATAACCCAAATCACAGACATAGTGTCTGTTAGTGACTGTAGTACCCTGAAATACAACTGCTTAGTAATAACTCATATGCACATCTACCTGATAATTTCAAAAATGAAATGGGAAATTCTGGCTTTTTAACAGTTTATATCGTATCTGTAAATTCAGACGCATATTCTTTTGCCTAAGGGTTTTCCTTAGGTTTCTGTTTTATCCATCTTCTGATTAAGAGGATGTGTTCAGACCCAGATTTTTGTGCAGCCCAAAGGATTTTTCAAACCGCACGTGTAGATTGCACGCGTCTGATTATATCAAGTAGATCTAATCTGTATATGTTAAGATGCCTTGAGAAAAAAAAAAGAAGAGCAATTTCGATGGCCCGAGGCCTAATGCAGTACCTAATTTGAATAAGGAACGCCATTCTTTTAATGAATGCCATCCACTTAAAAACCCCAGCTTAAAGGAGGGGGTCTCCTGTAGTGCTGACTGCTTCATTACGGGCAGCCCCTAGGCCTGGACCGGCCTGCTCAGACCCCGCAATGATAATAATTACCATTATTACAAATGGCTGCGGGTGGGGTGGGGGGGGCTGGTTGGTTGCGGCGCTGGGGTTCTCGAACGGCCAATGACTGTCCCGCTCGTCCGTCCGCCCGCCTCAGAAACCGCCGGTCTCCGGCTCGGGGGGGGGGGGCGCGCGGGATTTTAAAAAAAGAGTCGCCAAAACGGGCCGCTGTGACGGCTGTCATCTCCCCTCCAGCCAGCTGTCACCGGCGAGCAGCGCCCAGCCTCATTCTTTTAATTGACACCTTGCTCGCCTCTTCCGGCCTCCGATTGTCTCCCTCTGCCCCCCTCCTCCTCCTCCTCTCCTCTCCTCGCTCTCCCTCTCTGCCCCCCTCCTCTCTTCTCCTCCTCCCCTCTCCTCCTCTCCCTCTGCCCCCCTCCTCTCCTCTCCTCTCCTCCTCCCTCCTCTCCCTCTGCCCCCCTCCCTATCCTCTCTCCTCCCTCTCCTCCCTCCCTCCCTCTCTCCTCTGCCCCCCTCCTATCCTCCTCCCTCCTCTCCCTCTGCCCCCCCTCCTGTCCTCCTCCCTCCTCTCCCTCTGCCCCCCCTCCTGTCCTCCTCCCCCCTCTCCCTCTGCCCCCCCTCCTTTCCTCCTCCCTCCTCCCTCCTCTCCCTCTGCCCCCCCTCCTCCTCCTCTCCTCCTCCCTCCTCTCCCTCTGCCCCCTCCCTACTCCCTCCTCCCCTCCTCTCCTCTCCCCTCCTTCCCCCCCTCCTCTCCCTGCCCTCCTCTCCTCCCCCTCCTCCTCCTCCCTCTGCATGCCCCCCCCCCTCCCCCGCCCCTTTCTCACCCTGCCCCCATTGTCTTCTTCTTTCCCCCCGCAGAGGATTCTGGCGAGGCGCTGGAAGCCGACCACCTCGCCGGCACGCGTGGGGGCGGGGCTTGTAAAGGAGGGCCAGATTGCTTTATGACCCTTTTACTGCGCGCTCCATTGACTGGCACGTTTGTTTTGGTGGCGCCGTTGTGGAGGGAGAGGGTGCAGCGAGGCCAGAAAAGCCTGGTGCTCTCGCTAGCCGCCGGCTACTAAACTGAGCGGAATCGCGGTCGTTATGATCTCACGGCGGTGTTTTAACGAGTGCCAAAGAAACGGCCGCCGTCTGGACCACCGGTACAAAATGGTGCTTCGGTCATTGGCCGTCCCCAAAGAAGCGTTACTAGAACGTTAGCGTTGCGTTTTATTCGGATTCATTTCACCGATCCCTTCTCGGATCTGGCCGCAGACGTCTTCATTTTTAATGGAAAAAGAGCGAGTCGGGTAATTAAGGAATTAGTCGAGGAAGCGGCGCGGCCGCATCTGCAACACGCGAACGCGTGCTACTCAGGCTATTGCTGCGTTAGCGACCCGGGCGGTGTTAAAAAGAGCGCTCCCTCGCTCCGTTCATACGCGGCAAGAGGCCGCCATGCGGAACGCCACGCCGGATCAAACGATGGAGCGGAGCGCGCCGGGCTGCGTTTCGGAAGGCTGGAATCAGAGGGAGGGAGGGGGGATGGGGAGGGGGGGAAGGGGAAGGGGGACAGAGAGGCCCCCGGTTTTAGCAGTTTGATGTCTGTCGCCTGTACTCCCCGTGCGGTTTTGGTGCCTTTTTGTCCGTGCCGGCGCTCCGCGTGGCTGTAGTGAGCGACGCTGATGCTAAATTAGCATGGAGCTGTCGCTTCGGCTCTGGCGGCGGCGAGGTGACAGGCCCACCGTCGCGCACGCTGGCGCCCGGGCGAAGGGGCCCGCCGCCGCCGCCGCCACCGCTGACACCGCCACCGCCGCCGTGATTTATTAACTGCTAAAGCCGCGATGAAGTGCGTCCGCTGAATCGCCAATGCAAACAAACACCCAGCCGGCATCGTCACCGTCAATTCAGCCGGAGCTGCTAACCGCAGCACTGCTGTACCGAACCGGTTAATTACCCGAGAGCGCTTTCTGGTTGCTTTGGCTGGAATTATTTTATTTTAGACATTGCTTCTCTCATATCAGTTGCTTTGAATTAGAAACTGAAATAAGAAAGGTAACTGAAGATTTAGATTTTTTTTACATATTTGCATGCAGATTTATTTGCATGCACTTACTGAATTTAGGATACATGCACATAATTTGGTATGGTTTATAGTTTTATTTTCATTGATCCATTCATTATTGATGGAAAGTATTTGAATTGAAATAAAAATATTTAAATATAATCCAGAAATTGGTAATGTTATAATGAGGAAAAAAAAGAAGAAATTTTGGCAGGAATTTTGCAGAATATCATGTAGAAGAATTGTGTAAGAGAGGCAAATATGTAAGTCAATAAATATGGGCGAGAAGCCGTTGTGTGTTCTCTGATTTTAAATGCGTATTTCATTTTTTAAATATCATTCCATATACAGTTTTACTGGAGTTCCAGTTTCTCTGTCGCAGGTCAGACCTGTGGCCTGTGATTTATTCTGGAATGTTCTTTTGGAGAGCTCTCGCGGGGAGCTGGAAGTGAGCGGCTGCTTTTTCCTCCACGTTTGTTCCGGAAGCGAACCTTGCTTCAGGACCTTCGGCACGACGGCCTGCTGCATGCCGCTGTCGCCGGGTTCTGTTTTAATAGGCCTTTAATGGACGCGGGTAATGAGACGGCCCGTCCGGACGTGCGCTTGTACACAAAGGGTGTGGGAAGGTGAGCGGTGTTTGCGCGCTGGATGAAGGACGGAATACTCTAAGCGTCCCTGGTGACGGTGGGGATGTCCTAGCTGTCCTGTCTACTCTCTCTCCCCTCCCTCTTTCTCTCTCTCTCCTCCCACTGCTTTCTCCCTCCTCACTCTCTCTCTCTCTCTCTCTCTCTCACTCGCTCTCTCTCTCTCCCTCTCTCTCCCTCTCTCTCTCTCTCTCTCTCTCTCCGTCTCCCTCCCTCTCCCGCCACACTGGTGGAGTGGATCACGTTACGGTATCGACACGAAATGGAGCCGTTCCAGCAGCCGAACCGGCTGCCAGTCCGAGACGCAGAAACTCTTATCATTTCTGTCAGAAACATCACAACTTGCTTGTTTGACCATACATCTTCCTAATTGTGACAGAATACTTCAACATCATTAATTAAACATGCTTTAATTTAACCGCTCAGAGGCGGCGGCCAAGGAGGGCTGGGTTAGCCTCCCGTCCCGAGGCTCTGTGCTTCCTGAGCCCCGCGGGCGGCTCCTTCGTTTGTTTATCCGGCTCCGGCTCTCCGGCGGTTTGTTTGCGGTCGTTTCCAAATGCAGCGGTGCTTTTTGATCAATCGCAGGCGCCGTTTTAGGGGGGGTTTAGGGGGTTTAGGGGGTTCAAAAGGTCACAACCCCGACAAGTGTGTCGGGCGTGCGTGCGGGTGGGGGCCGTCCACATAGGTTTGCAATAAAAAGGCGGGAGAATTCCATCCTTCAGTCAGGCAGCGATTAAAATGCAGGGTTGGCCTACAGTCATTTAAATTTTTCATTCTGCAGGCTGCTAGCGCTGCTAACGCTGCAGATGGGCCCCCCCCCCCCCCCACCCCATCCTCCCGGACCGAGCTCAATTATACATGAACGCAGAGAGGGGGCGGGGTTTGTCTTTTGTCCTCGTTCAATTAAAGCCTGCCTGGCGCGAAGGGTTAAGTTGAAATGATACGCGTCTGTTTACGGCGGCGCAATTAATATTTTAGCGCCCGAGGCTCCCTCGCGCTCGTCCTGGTTTCGCTTAATGGAATATTCAGACGCCGTCACGCGAAATGTACAAAAAAGGAATCGGAGAAAAAAAAATTATCATGAAAAAGGACTATGGCGGAGAAGCGCACGCCAGGAAATTCCTGCTGTGTGAGGTTATGATTGGTGTCTGTGGTTCGTTCTGAGCGTAACCTGAAAAATGGGTGTCTTCCCTGACTGCGTCTTGGAAGGGAAGCGGCGTGTGTAAATGCATGGGGTTTGTGGGAAAGAAAAGATGGCCGTCCTTGGCGCTATTGCCCTGGTTTTTATTAAGTGTGGCTTCGATTTAGGAAAAGCCAGATGTGGAAGTAATGTCGAGTGTTTCCCTCGATTGCGCTGTAGGCGGGTTTGCGTTGGAGAGTTTGCTCGTGGTAGAATCGGCCAATGGGAAAGCGCACCGGAAGTCCTCTGACCAGTCCTGGTGGGTGAAAGTTGACCGTTTAATGCACAGTTTCCAAGGCGATCCTCTCTGAGGTGGTGCTGCATGCTGAAGCTCGCATGACCTAACATGCAACAAGCGAAAATGGTCCCACGCAACGTCGCAAGGGGCAAGCCAGCCTTCCGAACTCCCGCCCCGTTCCTCACGCCACCCGCGCAAGGCCGCGG